>NW_020955614.1:373483-383580 GCF_003031625.1 Empidonax traillii | reverse complement strand
CAGGTGAGTGACACTTGTTCCACTTCTTGGTCCTCTGAATTCCCTGGATGCATTCCTGCTATCTGCCATCTTTGTCAAAGGTATATCCTGGCCCTAGCTGGGCTCTACAGTCAGTTGCAAAACAGTATATTATACTACAAGATTTGGAGCATGTACAGGAAACGTTTCTTTTATTTTTAGGTGCCCAAGATTTGTGGGTGAACAGCACCACAAGGGTCTCTGGACCAGGAAACACATGAGGGAAGCTGTAGTGCTTTTGCATATAAAAAAGACCCTTCAGTCAGTTGCACTTCTTAATGGGAGAGCAGAAAGTGATCCTACCACTTATGGCTTAGTCAGCATTTGGGATCATTGCTTCCTTATTTTCTTGCAAAGACAGCATGAAAGACAAAATGAACTTTGGGAGCTGATAGAATTGCAACATCTACATTTAAAAGTAGAACTGCTTCACTTCTCCAACACACCTTCCCTCCTTTTTCTTCCCAGCCACTACAGCTCCTTACACACCTGGAATCAAATAAGCACAGAGTACAATGCCTTGCTGGATTTCCTTTCCCTGGTGGGGTTTGAGTTTGGGTTGCTTAGGGAGTACAGGTGCCTGAGTTGCAGTGCAATGCCAGATTTGGATTATGTCCAACTGGTTAGTGACTTTTAGAACACAGTAATGTAGTTGGCTGGCTCGGAGCTTCTTTAGTAAGGGCCGATCAGTCTGATCAGTGTTGCTTTCAAGTATAAGGCCACAGAGAATCATTTCCTGGTCCATAAATTTCCTAGACAATACATTTACAGTCACAGCAGCCACAAGGGGAGAGGCTTTAATCTAAGCTTTCTGAATGTGGCAACTCAGCACCATCTCTTTTGTCATCAACATAAGTCATAGTAGTTCAGCTGGTTTAAAACCACCCAGTCTATGAGAGGAATGGGGAAATTGTAGTAAATTGCAACAAGTCTCAAGAATCCAGCTGTTCCATAGTTGGGTGGGGAGATTATTTTTTTTTTAGGTGGGGTTTTTTTGTTTATGTTTCTTTTTCCTTGATCAACTTGATAATGAGACACATCTATCCTAATCTCTGTTTCACAAATGAAAATAAAAAGTAGTTGAGTCATTTCTACCTTTAAAAAAGGACCCTATACTTTGCCTTTGCTCTCAGGACCAGTTTCTGTTGCTTTACCTTAAGAGGAACCACATGGAGAAAAAAAGGCGAAGAGAAGGAAAAGTGAAGTTCATCCACCAAATATACCTGGCTTCTTCCTTAAATGACAGAAGCATTAGAGCAAATTGAAAACAGAT
Source organism: Empidonax traillii (assembly GCF_003031625.1). Lineage (NCBI taxonomy): Eukaryota > Metazoa > Chordata > Aves > Passeriformes > Tyrannidae > Empidonax > Empidonax traillii. The sequence goes on along the minus strand of NW_020955614.1, from coordinate 382,289 downwards.
ACTTGGAAACAAACTACACCAGTACCCAGCCATGTTTGCCTCCAGAGAAAAACAACAGAGCAGATTTGACAGTTTCTTTCTGCTTGCAGGAAATAAAATCCCAGGAACAAAATAAGTAAGGTTTTACGTCTGATCTCTTTCCTGCATTTTTTCCCTAATTACCAAACGGTGTAGATGCACACACATGCCCACTTTTAATAAGTTAATAAAAGGATTTTGTTTTTACAAATACAAAATAAAAAAAGGGGAAATCACTTCTTTGCAGACAAGGTTTTTAGTAACATCCATAAATTCTTAAGAAATTTAGTCTGTGCTTCCTTTTGACCAGTTCCTAGCAAACCAAGCCCTTCCCTGACTCTTTCCAAAGAAACAGCTGGATACAACTCCCACCTGCCATGACTGTACAAGGTTATCACAACTGAGCATTTAAACATTTGGGTCAAGGACCAAGAATGACCAGAAGAATCAAGTATCCTTCCTTAGCCTGGTCTTATTTATTGTATACCCCAAAAAGGTACCCACAGGTAATCAGAAACACAACTTGTTCAGATGTGAACATTAGGTAGTACCTAATATTGAAGCATTTCACATGGCTACGAAGGTGTGATTTTAAAGTGCAAAATGCAAAGTGCTTATTTAAGACAGATATTTCAAAAAAACACAAACCAAAAGTATCTGTACAGCATTTGGGGTCAGCAAAACTTGGAGGACTTGAATTAAACCTTATTGTGGCATCTAGCAATGAAGAGGCAAAGGGTGAGAGGGTGTGCAGGAGGTGATCTCAAAGGAAGCTATCACAGCATGAAAGCACATTCACTAATTTACACAGTGTCACTGAGAACAAAACCATATTCAATGGTTTTATGCTTTGAAGAATCAATCATCTGGCTCTCACTTCAAAGCACAGAGTTTGGCTTGCAACAAAAAGCTCCCACAGTGGAGATCTTCAGCAACTACTGAAAACATCAGCTACCCATCACCATCACAGCTGAAGGAGAAAACTGCAGGAAAAAAAACTACTCAAGAGAATTCCATTCAAGGTACCAACACGGCAGGGGCACAACAGACTGGCAGGCTGTTTACCCTGCTGTAGTCCATAAAGCAGGGACCTGAGTCTACCATATGCAATCTGGTATCTGTCAAAGTCGGTCCTCCCTAAAGCATTGCGTAAAGGCAGGTTTTACACAAGGTCTACTCTGTTTACTTCAGAATGAGGTTTGAAGCACACAGACCCTGCCCCTTGCCCATCTATTCTACTGAGTGAAATTTGAACCTGACTACTAAACACCGACATATTCTGTTCACACAGTGATACTGTGTTTTAGTTACAGGAGTACCACACATAGCTCAGGTCCTAATGTGAGACATTTACTAATCTGAACTTGGCTGCAGTGGTTTTTCCTTTCCATGATTGTGTATTTCACTACCGAGCACTCATTTATAAGTTACCTAAAATTTGTGCATTGATGACACAATTATTTGTAGTTTGTATTAAATAGGGTGGACTTGAAGACAACTGTAAAACATCAGACTAATTTTTCAATTGCTGATCTCATTAGGGTTTTTTTCCATAGCTGGCAATAACTGGCATTTAAAGTATTTTAGTTCAATTCCAGAAAACAGCTTCTTTCAAACCTATCAACAGCAATGAGCCTTCTTTCTACACTATTAGTTATGCAACTCTTCAAGAAGTAAGAACGTAGAACTGCATGAGGGCAATTGCAAACATAAGTAAGGGTGTACAAATATGGGTATCATGGACTTCAAAGTTCTGCATTAACGATTATAAACCGTGTTCATTTCTTGGCACTCAAACATTACCAAATTGAATTTCTTTGTGAAAAAGTAAACATACAAAGTCTTAACACTTCAAAAAACAAATTAAAACTGTGGAAAGAAGGAAAGCTACTTACAGCACACAATAAAATTTCCTCAAAAGGAACTCCAATCTCTGGTATAAATGTTCCAGTTTCACAGACTTTTGTTCATACTCTCATACATTCCAAAATTTGAAGAAGTTGTGGGGAACCCCTTCTCCCTGGACAACTTCATCCTTTTTAAAAGAAACACTTACTATCCCATTACAGTTTTGAAAGCCATTTTTATTTTTTAGTTCTGCCAGAACAAATTTACAGCAGATGGTCCAGGGGTTTGGCCCCAGGGGGAAGGAAAAAAGTGTAACTGATTTGGGGAAATGTATGTGGACACACATACAGAGTAATACAGTTGACATCTCTATTGTGCTACAAAACTGATACTTCCATCTGTCACAGTGTTAATCAACAGCATTGATTAACAACTCTGAAGCCTTCCACCTGGAAAAGATTATGCAAGTGGAAATTGCTGCAAAGCAAAAAGTAGTAAAAAATTAGCATAGCTGTCATTAAATCATTTATCTCGTATGACAACAATTAAAAATTAATTGAAGACTGAACTTTCAGTTTGGAACAAAAATAGCTCAGTGTCCTCATTTTGAGCAACTTTTACACAATCAGTATATACGGTCTCCACTTGGACCTGATGGTGTTGACTGCAATTCTATGACTGCAACTAACCTGACAGCTGTTTACCCACCAAATCCATGTCTCTCACATTTTGGAGACAGGGATGTTGTGTGGGACAGTGTCAAATGCTTTCCACAGGTCCAGATAAATGACATCAGCTGTTCTTTCCTTGTAATCTTGTTGTAGAGAGCCACCAAATCTGTCAGGCACAACTTGCCCTTAGTGGAGCCATGCCGGCTGTCACCATTCACTTTTCGTGTGCCTTAGCATAGCATCCAGGAGGATCTGCTCCATGATCTTGCTGGGCACAGAGGCGACACTGACTGATCTGTAGCTCGCCAGGACTTCCTTTTTTCCCCTTTTAAAAAGGGGGGCTATTTTCCTTTTTCCCCTTTTCCAGTCAATGGGAACTTCACCAGACTACCATAGCTTCTCATAATGAACAGCAGCTTAGACACTTCATCTGCCAGACCCCTCAGGTTCTGTGGATGCATCTCATCAAGTCCTATGGACTTGTGTACCTTCAGATTCCTTAGACAATCTCAAACCTAATCTTCCCCTACAGCAGGTGGTTCTTCATTCTCTTCGTCCTTACCTTTCCTTCTTCAACTCTGGCTGTGTCACTTGCTAGTGAAAACTGAGGCAAAAAAATTGTGGAATACCTCAGCCTTCTCCATATCCCAGGTAACCAGGTGTCCCGTTTCCCTTTTGAGAGGAACCACGTTTCCCCTAATCTTCCTTTTATCACCCACGTGCCTATAGCTGCACACCTATAAGTGTCCTCTTCCCAAATACTCAAGCTATGTAACACAGCTAATAAATTTTGGTAATGCAGCTTATAAATTCTACAGCTCTAAAGCCCCAGTGTAACTAATTTAGGCATCTGCTACGCATCCTGCCCGGCGCCCTCCTACCAGCTGAGGGCCTCATTTCCCACGTACGTATTTCAGCCTGAAAGCATTGGAAATCCTGGTGTTTCGAGTTGGGGGAAAAAAAAAAAAAAAAAAAAAGGCAGAGGAGGAGAAGCCAATAACACACGGTGTGTCTGTGTGAATTTATTTTAATACCGTGAAGGAGAACCACCAGCCACGCACTCAAGTAATTCCCGACCATCCAAGGCTCCCTCCAGGCTCCGCCGTACCGGGTCATCGCGGTTCTCACTCCGATTGTCCCATCCCGCTCATCCTGCCCCGGTTATCCTACCCCGGCTGTCCCGTCCCGGTTGTCCCATCCTGGTTGTCTCATTCCGTTTATCCTGCCCCGGTTACCCCATCCCGGCTGTACCAGCCCGCTTCTTGCCCCCCGGTTATCCCACTCCGGTTGTCCCATCCCGCCTATCCTGCCCTGGTTACCCCATCGCAGTTATCCCACCCCGGTTATCCCACCCCGGTTATCCCACCCCGGTTATCCCACCCCGGTTATCCCACCCCGGTTATCCCACCGGGCTCCCCGCGCGGGGCGGGGCGGGGCCGCCGCCTGAGGGAGCCCCTCCCCAGCCGTTCCCGGCGTGCCCCGCGCGCGATGGCGGCCGCGGCGCTGTGCGGGCGGTGCGGGCGGGCGGCGGGGCTCTGGGGCCGCCTCCGCCGGGCCCCGCTGCCGCCCCGCCGCCGGGCCCACGAGCAGGCGCGGCGGGCGCGGGGCCCGGGCGGGCTGCTGGCGGCGCAGTGGGAGCGCGGGCTGTTCCAGGAGGTGTTCCCGGCGCAGAGCGCGGAGGAGCGGCTGCCGGAGCTGCTGGCGCCGGGCCGGCCGGCCCTGTGCGCCTACTGCGGGTTCGACCCCACGGCGGACTCGCTGCACGTGGGGCACCTGCTGCCCGTCATGGCGCTGCTGCACCTCCAGCGCGCGGGGCACAACGTCATCGCCGTGGTGGGCGGGGCCACGGCGCGGCTCGGGGACCCCAGCGGGCGGGAGCGCGCGCGGGAGCTGCTGCCGGCCGGGACGGTGCGCGCGCACGCCAGGGCCCTGCGCGCGGGGCTGGAGCGGCTGTTCCAGAACCACCGGGAGCTGTTCTGGGAGCCGGGGGCCGGGCGGCTGGGCCGGGCCGAGCTGCTGGACAACGCCCGCTGGCTCGGCCGGGAGCCGCTGCTGCGGTTCCTGGGCGGGGCCGGCGGGCGGCTCCGCATGGGCACGCTGCTGAGCCGGCAGAGCTGCCAGGCGCGCCTCCGCAGCCCCGACGGGATGAGCCTGGCGGAATTCCTGTACCCCGCGCTCCAGGCGTACGACTTCCTGCACCTGCACCGGCACCACGGCTGCCGCATCCAGCTGGGGGGCCACGACCAGATGGGAAACATCATGTCCGGCTACGAGCTCGTCACCAAGTACGGCGGGGCCGGGGGCGGTGCGCGGGGTCTGGGCATCGGGAGACCTGTATCGGGAACAGTGTGGCCAGCAGGACTGGGGAAGAGATTCTCCCTGTACTCGGCACTGGTGAGGCCGCACCTCTAGTGCTTTGTCCAGTTCTGGGCCACTGGGGTCTGGAAGGATGTTGAGGTGCCGGAGCGGGTACAGAAAAGGGCATTTGAGCTGGTGAAGGGTCTGGAGTGCAGGTCCTGTGAAGAGCGGCTGAGGGAGCTGGGTCTGTTGAGCCTGAAGAAAGGCTCAGGGATGACCTTGTTGCTCTCTACAACTACCTGAAAGGAGGCTGTAGCCAGATGGGGATCGAGCTTCTCCCGGGTAACAGTGGCAGGACAAGAAGTCACAGACTCAAGCTGCACCAGGGCAGGTTTAGGTTGGACATGAGGAAGAAGTTCTTCGCAGATGGGGTGATCAGGCATTGGAATAGGCTGCCCAGGGAGGTGGTGGAGTCACCATCCCTGACGGTGTCTAAGGAAGGAGTGGATGTGGCACTGAGTGCCATAACCCAGTAGACGATGTGGTCCTAGGTTGGACTTGATGATCTCAGTGGTCTCTTCCAACCCAGTTGATTCTCTCACCAAATGCTGTGCGACTTGGTGTTGACAGCCCCTAAAGCACCAGGAGCAGAAGTCAACCCTCGAGATTTGGCCTTACACAAAACTGTGATTTGAGAGGAATAATTAATTGGCCTGACCATAAGCCTGGCACATACCTACATTTTGGCCAGGCTTTAAGCGTCTTCTGTGAATTGTTAATGAATTCATAACAAGAAGGATGGATTTTTTTATTAGTGGATCCAAGAACCAAAATCAAATACCCTGAAGCGTGGGACAAAATCAGGACAAAGTCCTCTGCCAGCATGGTGTGATCACACCGCAGTAGAGGCAGTTGTAATATATTGGTCAAGATTGCTCCATTCCTTCTCAAAAATAAAATGAGACGCGACGATGATGTGCTTTTTGCTTATCCACTAAATTTAGTGCGAGTTTTAGAAAGTTTGCTGGAGTATCCTCACATCAGTGAGGATGTGGTAATGCTTCTACTTCAGTACGTGCTTGGTTAGTAGAAGACAGAGAATGGGCACAGAGGAAAAGCCTTTCAAGTGTCCCAGCCACACAAGCAGCTTCAATTAGTACTGAGGGCAGAAGACAAGAGGTCCAGCATAATGAATTTGCTAATGCTGTTGCTTATGAAACTATTTCGAGTATGTCAACTTCTTTGATACACACAAAAGAACTTAAAAAACTGAAGTTGTTTTTTTTTTCCTAAAGCACTCTTTTCAGAACATCTCTTCAGCCATCTTTTGTTCCTCACTTCCTGTCTTATTTAACTGCTTTATATTTAGGATAGGACCTTGCAGACTGTTTATGTTTTAGTCAATTTTACCAAGATTTTTTTTTTTTAACATGTAGTGAATCTTTTCTTTCTCAGGATGACAGGAACAGATGTATTTGGAATTACTGTACCTCTGATTACCAGTACTACTGGAGATAAACTGGGAAAGACTGCTGGAAATGCAGTTTGGCTAAACAGAGATAAGACTTCTCCCTTTGAGCTGTATCAGTTTTTTGTCAGACAACAAGATAATGTAGTTGAAAAGTAAGTTGTTCATCTTGCTTTTTAACATTGTTCATAAAACCTGATCCTAACTGTTCTCTAACGGTTTCATTGGGATATGTGCAGCACAAGCTCCATGTAGAAGTATATGCTAATTATAACTGTACATTCATTAAACAAACAAGCATAACTGACTCTTAAGTATACAGGATAGTGGAACCTATCATATGCATAAGACATTAGCAGGTGGATGAACAAACAAGAGAAGCATAGTGCATTTTGTTTGCCAGTGGGGTGACTCTGTCTTACAAGGTGTGTTAGTTTCAGTACTGAGCACCTCAGTATCACTGAAGTCTCTTGGGCTGATTAATAAGTAACTGCACTGAAATATATATTAATTACTACAAGTTTTAACTTCACATGAGGTATCCAGAAGGACCACATTCTAATTGCAACAAGCTGTTTAATTAGTTATAAACACACAGAGTTCAGCTTTTAGAACTGCAACCGCATGACATTAAAATCTGCATATCCTTAAACAGATTTGAATACTGCCTTGTTAAGAAAAAGCCAAGAAGTTCATATTTATGACTGTACTAGCTCTAGATCAGTGATCTACAAACTTTTTTGATCACAGACTCTTATCAGTGAAAGAAATTTTAAGGATTCACACCCAATAAATGTATATTTATTTTTTTGTAGAAGTGTAATACTATTGAACTTTTAATCCTTTCTTCCTGTACCTCAGTGGTCTTGCTACCTCCTGGGCTGCTGGCACCCCACTTGGGAGACCACTGGTCTAGATGAAAACATGCATAGGAGGCAGTGACATGGTAACAGTAGTGCAAGTAAAAAGGGGATAAAACTACACCATTTTAAGCTCTTGGCAGAGAGTATACAAGGAATTCACAAAGTAGAGGTTTTCAGGCACCAGTTTTAAGTCACTGTTGAAAGCAGTTAAAGGAAAAACTAAAGCAGAAAAAAAAACCCAGCATGAACAAAATTCATATACCTGGTTAAATTACTAGTTCCATAAACCTCTTCAAAGCTAGTAGTAGCCATAACTTTTTCCACTTTATCCACATACCATTTATTTCTATCCATGAACCATAACTCGCACAATTAAGTGTTAAATAAATAGCTGTAATAAGGATTTCTTAAATGGATAAAGAATCATTTTAGTTAGTTAATGAAGTTTGAATGACAAAGGCAGGAAATCTGTAATGATGGCTATACAAACAATATATTTTTTCTCTGGTCGTAGATACCTGAAACTGTTTACCTTCCTACCTCTTGAGGAGATTGCCCACATCATGGAAATGCATGCTAAAGAACCTGAAAAATGGGGCCCTCAGAAACGACTGGCTGCAGAAGTAACCAAGCTTGTCCATGGCAGAGAAGGGCTAGAATCTGCCAAAAGGTGAAGTTTGATTTGTCAAGCAGTTTTGTTTCAGATTTTTTAAATGGTAATGATTCACAGCTTTTCAGGGACTATTTAAATGGTTGTTGCTTGGATGTTAAAAGAGAAAAATGTAATAATTCTGTAGACTTAAAAATTCATTAGGAATGTAAAAAAAATCTGCAGGGCAGTGGGGTACAATAAAAAAAAATGGGGGTGTATTTTAAGTAATTCTGTTACTCTGTAGGCTCTCAGGAGAAACTGGGGAGAGGAACGTGCTTACTTGAGTAGCACTTTGTATGAAAATGAGACTGGCTTTGTATTTTGAATGATCTTTGTTCTCACAGGTGCACTAAGGCCCTTTATTACAGCAGTGTGGAGGCCCTGGAAGAGATGTCTGACCTAGAGTTACAGGAACTTTTTAGACAAGCTGCTTCTGCTGAATTGATGCTTGAACCTGGAATGACTGTTCTTGACTTGTGTCGCAAAGCAAATGCCATTCCAGATGGACCTAGTGGGTAAGTTCTCACGTGGTGCTCTACTCATTTGTAGCAGTGTGGGGTCAAAACTTAAATGATCAGGACAGCCAAATCAAGCAGAAACAGGCTGTGATCTATGTAGGAGTATTAAAGAAGAGGGCAGCACACAACCTCATTCCATTTTGAAGTATATGTTAACACAGCCTTATGTACCTCAGCTGTAAAATCCACATCTGATCAAGGGACAGCCTAAAGCAATAGCCTAGGTTTCCCTACACCTCTCAGACAGAATTGTAGTAGTAGAGGCTAAGGTTAGGTTCAGTCACTCTTGACCTGGACTGAAAATGAAGTGCAAGAGAATTAAAATTTACTCAGTTATGGATCTAACAAAAAAAAAACCCTTAAGTGAACTTTCAGTACTTAATAGCAATAAGTAGCTTCCTTTTGCAAGTAACATTTTTTTTTTTTTAAGGTACCAGAAAATTACAGATGGAGGAGTTTCAATAAATGGG
>NW_020955614.1:365088-373378 GCF_003031625.1 Empidonax traillii | reverse complement strand
CTCTCAGACAGAATTGTAGTAGTAGAGGCTAAGGTTAGGTTCAGTCACTCTTGACCTGGACTGAAAATGAAGTGCAAGAGAATTAAAATTTACTCAGTTATGGATCTAACAAAAAAAAAACCCTTAAGTGAACTTTCAGTACTTAATAGCAATAAGTAGCTTCCTTTTGCAAGTAACATTTTTTTTTTTAAGGTACCAGAAAATTACAGATGGAGGAGTTTCAATAAATGGGAATCGTGTAACCAATCCTGAGGCTGTTCTTATTCTCGGACAGCATATTCTCAAGAACGGAGTGTCATTACTTAGGGTTGGAAAGAAAAATTACTACATTATAAAATGGCTGCAGTTGTGACAACCGAACACCTTCCTAAAACAACAGGTCATTTTAACTCTGTTGCTTGAAGACGTACTTGAAGATGTTTCTGTCCTGTGCGTTGCTACGCAGCTCACAAACTGCCCAATACCATCGTTTTCCAAAATGCAACAACAGAGTTCAAATAAAGCAGCTGAGGTATAGTAGGGAAGACGTTTTAGATACTCTGCCTTATTCAAAGCACCATTCCTAAGAGGAGCTGCACAAAAAGACAAGGAAAAGATTCATTTCAAATGCAGATGTGCTGCCCCTCTTTAACAACCACGTGTTGGAGGAGAACAGTGGCCGGTTGCTCCACAGAACCCACAGCAAGAAGAGCAAAATCATCCTCAAACCCAGGACTTCTTAGAGCCAATGTGTGCTCACCTAACAGAGAAACCTGTGCCAGTGGGCAAGGACAACCAACCTGCAATCAACATGTTTGTTCAGAACAGGTTTGCTTTGAAGGAAGCTGCAGGAAATTCACAATAAAGGAAAAGAATGATTAAGCACTAATGAGCTGCTTGTTTATGTATGGGGGCACATTGCACCAAAGGTTTCCAGCCTTCATGTGGGAATACACTGCAAGATAACTTTTTGCAGTGTGGAAGTATAGAGCTTCTCAAAGCTTAGATCAACCTCATGAATCCCTTTTAAGCCTTCTGTGTGTATAGTATGACTTACCAGGTGAGTGACACTTGTTCCACTTCTTGGTCCTCTGAATTCACTGTATTCTTGAATTCCCTGCTATCTGCCATCTTTATCAAAGGTATATCCTGGCAATAGTTCTGAGGGCTCTACAGTCAGTTGCAATATATTATAGCACAAGATCTTAATCTGAGCTTCCTGGTTGTGGTAACTCAGCACCATCTCTTCTGTTGTCAGAATAAGTCATGGTAGTTCAGCTGGTTTAAAACCACCCAGCCTATGAGAGGAATGGGGAAATTTTAAATTATAACGAGACATCTCTGTCCTAATCTCTGTTCCATAAAGAACAATAAAAAGTAGTTGAGTCATATCTACCTTTAAAAAAGCACTGTATACATGGTCTTTGCTCCCAGACAACTTTCTGTTGCTTGTTAACTTTGCCTTAAGAGAAAACGTGAGGAGAAAGTTGAAGAGGGGAAGGCTACGTGCATCCACCTAATATACCTGCCTTGTTTCTTAAACAACAGAAGCATTAGTGCAAATCAGAATCATGCACCTGGGAACAAACTGCACCAGTACCCAGCCATGTTTGCCTCCAGAGAAAAACAGAGCAGATTTGACAGTTTCTTTCTGCTTGCAGGAAGTAAAATTCCATGTCTGATCTCTTTCCTGCCTTTTTTCCCTAATTACCAAATGGTGCAGATGCACACATATACGCACTTTTAATAAGTTAATAAAAGGATTTTGTTTTTACAAATACGAAATAAAAAAAGGGAAAATCACTTCTTTGCAGACAAGGTTTTTGGTAACACCCATAAATTCTTAAGAAACTTAGTCTGTGCTTCCTTTTGACCAGTTCCTAGCAAACCGAGCCCTTCCCTGACTCTTTTCAAAGAAACAGCTGGATACAATCCCCACTTGCCATGACTGTACAAGGTTATCACAACTGAGCATCTGAACACTTGGGTCAAGGACTAAGGATGACTGGAAAAATCAAATATCCTTCCTTAGCCCGGTCTTATTTATCCTATACTCCCAAACAGGTACCCTCAGGTAATCAGAAACACAACTTGTTCAGATGTGAACATTAGGTAGTACCTAATATTAAAGCATTTCACATGGCTACAAAGGTGTGATTTTAAAGTGCAAGAGGTAAACTCAAAGGGAGCTATCACAGCATGAAAGTACCTTCAGTGCTACTAAGCACAAAACTATATTCAATGGTTTTACACTTTGAAGAATCTATCATGTCTCTCACCTCAAAGCACAGACTTCAGCTTGCAATAAAAAGCTCCCACAGTGGAGATCTTCAGCAACTACACCAGCTACCCATCACCCTGACAGCTGAAGGATAAAACTGCAGGAAAAAAAATTACTTTCCATTCAAGTTACCAACAGGGCAGGGGCACAACAGACTGTCAAGCTGTTTGCCCTGCTGTAGCCCATAAAGCATCGAGTGAAGGCAGGTTTTACACAAGGAATGCTCTGTTTACTTCAGAATGAGGTTTGAAGCACAAAGACACCCCCCCCTTGCCCATCTTCTGTTCCACTGAGTGAAATTTGAACCTGACTACTAAATACTGACAAACTGTTCACATTGGTACACTGTGTTTTAGTTACAGGAATACCACACAGAGCTTAGGTACTTTGAGAGATTTACTAATCTGACCTTGGCTACAGTGGTTTTCCCCCACATTCTCTCCCCACCAGAGAGCAAGTTATTTTAAGTTAGCTAAAATTTGTGCATGAGTGACAAAATTATTTCAACCTTAAATTAAATAAGGTGGCTAGAAGGCAGTTGCAGACCATCATTCTAGTCTGAGAGTTTCTCATTGCTGACCTCATTAGTCTTTTTTCTCTAGTTTACCCATTATTTCTTTTAATGCTGGCAGTAATAGTGGAATTTAAAGTATTTTAGTTCAGTTCCAGAAAACAGCTTATTTCAAACCTATCAGCAACCAGCAGCAGCCTGTCTACACTATTAGTTACGAAACTATACAAGAAGTAAGAATGCTGACTTGAATAAGAGCAAGTGCAAACTTAAGTATGACTACAAATACAGGCAGTTACAAGTAAGTCCTGTCACTTGAACTATAACTCAGTTCAAAACTATTTCTGGGATAATTCATTTTGTGTATTATCTGTTTATTAAATAACAGGATAGTTACAGCATGGACTTTCAAAGACTTGCATTAAGGATTACAAATAAAGTTCATTTCTTGGCACTCAAAACATTACCAAATCAAAACTTTTTGTGAAACCAAAAAAAGTCGTAACATTTCAGAAACCAAATTTACACTGTGGAAATTTTACACGATGTTACAGAGCCAGGTTATCACTTGCAGGAATTTCTTCAGTAAATTCATTTGCTTTGTACAGCATTTCAAAACTTTACAAGTCAGATTATTTCTTCACAAGAGACTGTTGACTGAACTTTGGGAATTAAAGCTTAGGTAGCAGTTCACATATGGACGGCACTACCTTGTTGAAAACATACTTCTTATATGTTGAAAGTAAAAGGTAATAGAGGTGTCAGGTGAATTCCAAACAGAAATGTAATGCTTTTGACAAAACTATTCAAACTTCGCACTGATCACCAAAGCTGATTACAAAAGTAGTTTGCACTTCAGTCACATTTCTTAAATCTGAGAACTACCATCCCTGGACACAATGCAAGAAGTTAAAATTACTTCCTTTGTATTCATTACATGTAATACATACACCATGACTTTTTAGGCTGTTTAAAAATACATTATATATTTCTGTGTTCTGCATGAATTATCTCCGATCATACATAAACTATCCAAAAGTTGCACCTGCCAGACGTAACTCCTTGTGCTTATATTGGTGCCACACTGAAGATTACCATGAGAAAAATGCATTTTTAAACAGCTTCTTGTAAACTGAATTTTTAAATTTTTAGTCTTTAGCAGCTTACGAAAGGAATTCCATTTCTAACTGATTAAAGGCAGAAGGAACTGCATACAGTAATAAAAACCTCATTATACTGGCCCAGTACCACAAAGGGAAGCCATGGAGGTTAAGGGCAGTGTCCTATTTTTCATGCAAGTTGTGTTAAAGATAAAATATCAGCAACACTATAGTAAACATTTTCACTTTATACAAAAAGAGTGAATCTGCTTGAAAAGTACATGCAAGTGTGCTGGCTGGAGTTTAAATAATTTTTTATTCATAAAAATTAAAATGTTTACTTTAGAAAGGCTAGTGTGATCAATAGTTATCTGTATGAATTAGAAGAAAAAAAACTTAATTTCCAACTTAAAATTTCATAATTTTACGATTGTCCTCCAAAAAAAAAAAAAAAGCTACTTACAGCACAATAAAATTTCCTCAAAAGCAACTCTAATCTCTGGTATAAATATTCCAATTCCACAGGCTTTCTTTCATACTGTCATACATTCCAAAATTCAAAGAAGTTGTGGGGATCCCCTTCTCCCTGGCCAACCTAATCTGTTTTTAAAAGAAACACTTATTATCCCATTACAGTTTTGAAATCCATTTTTATTTTTCAGTTCTGCCAGAACAAATTCACTATCAGATGGTCCAGGGGCTTGGTCCCAGAGGGGAGGAAGGGGAAGATGTCCTTGTACCTGATTATAATCCCCAACATTCATACACAAGCTCCAGTGCACATGAAAACCTTTGCACCCACTTCTGAGCAGGCTGCTATTATTGTTCGTGAGCTCCAGGCTAATTCTTCCTACATGATACTCCATTAAATCAAGTTCAACGTTTTGTCTGCAGTTTAAACATTTTTTGGGGAAAAAAAAATAATGTGGACACAACATACATAGTAATACAGTCGACATGTCTACTGTGCTATAAAATTGATACCTCCATCTGTCACAGTGCATGCAATATATTCATGAAAGGAAATACTCGGTGCTTTCTTCTCTTCACAGTATTTAAACTTCTACTGTAAAAGCAGCTTAAAACTATGCCACAAGACTACACCGGCCATCTTAACCACAGGCAACCTGTTTAGCAAGTCAGGCACTGGAACTTGAACGTTTTTTCCCCAAGTTCAAATGAGAATGTCACTGAGACAGAAGACTTGGTCTGCTTTAATTTGCACCAGAAAGCTGGTAAGGAAACATTTAGAGCCATTTATTATGTGGAGTAAATACGACTTCTTTTGCAAAATACAGCATATTTTCCTGTTTGCAAATCAAACCAACTGTCTTTACATGAGCAGATTTACACAGTTGCAGTACACAGATAAGAAGAGTTCATAAATAAAAATTCTACTCCGTATACCATGCCTAGCAATTTTGAAGCCAATGTAACCTCCAATGCATATAAATAGTGTGGCTGATACAGTCTTTCTTCACCAAAGATGTGTCTCCCGAATCTCTGCAATGATCTGGCTGGCTCGCTGCAGGGCCTGCAAACACACAGAAGCGAGAGCTGGTTAGTTTTTCTGTAGAGGTTTCTCAGGGAAGTAACAGCATCAGTCTAGGAAGTGTAAAGTTCAAAACTCATTTTAAGCTTATCAGTTTCATTATGAAATGAGTTGCAACCCATTACATTTTCAAAAGGGCAGGCTTTTTCACCACACATAATTTTTGATGTTTTAAACCCTCTTCAAAATAAAAGAGAATCTGCACCTACTTTTTATGACTTTAATGTTCTGTAGCATTCATTGTAGTGTAGCCTGCTAAACTGCAGATTTAAAAACTCATAATACCAACTAATACATTATTTATAGTGTTACTCAAATTTGGAGTTATCTGTACTATGAGTGTGTACAAGCAGGGTATCCAGTCTCAAACAGACATTGTCTGACCACACTGCATATGAAAGAGAAGCACCTCCTGGTACTTCTTCAGTGAGCTGACCTGGCACAGGGACCCTCTTCTATGCAGCTGAATGCAAAGCAGCAGATTTCTGATGCAGGTGATGTGGCCATGTAACTAACTGAACAGCGCAGAAATGAAGACTTTGCTAACATGAACATGTCACCAAGACTGTCATACAGATGTACACAGAGTCACCACAGGTGAGTGCAAACATTCCCGCTGTTCACATTACAGGGCACTGTCTAGAGACACCAGCCATTGGCCTTTAGGCTCCGCATGACATACATGAATGGCACTTCAAACACTGTAAGCTTAATCCCCCAAAAGAGCACTGCTGAACACTACAAAATTAAATAAAAGCACATTATTAAAACCAAATGTAAAATGGAAGACAACACCAGATTAGATCTTCTGCTTTGTGCTCAAAATATAGTTTAAATTATTCCTCCCCAAGTACTCAATCTGCATAATACTTTCTGGTCACATACTGTTTTTAATGCTCTGGCTTATTCTTAAAAAAGCAGCAAAGAAAAAAGGAAGGCAAAAGTCTTCCAAAAATCTCACATTTATATGGTGAACTACTGCCATGAACTCCTGATCTTTTTCCTACCTTTAGCATGTCAGCTGCCTCTTTTCTGCGCTGTGCCATGTCCTCTGATTCCGTCAGAAGGTCATCCAACAACAAGGATTTATACAGCTGGCCTACCAGCTCACTCTGAAGAGTGTCCTTCACGTGGTTCACTAGAAAATGCATCACTGCCTTTGGCACACTGCAAGCACATAAAGATTGTTTCTTTATTCAAAACTACGTCTGCTCTGGATTGAAAAAGGTACTAACACTGCAGAAACAATAAGGTAAACATAGCATTTCCCTGTCAT
The DNA here is from genome assembly GCF_003031625.1 of Empidonax traillii. Lineage (NCBI taxonomy): Eukaryota > Metazoa > Chordata > Aves > Passeriformes > Tyrannidae > Empidonax > Empidonax traillii. The sequence continues at coordinate 366,679 of NW_020955614.1, read as the reverse complement.
CAAATACTTAAAGTTATACTGAGGATACTAGTTTATTGGGTAGACTAAAACTTCCATGATCTCTCTAATCTGCTCTAAACTCTGGTTTCCTGATTCCTGTATTCCCCCAAAATTTCCAATATACATAAAAATCCAAATATATATAAAGCTAGGTCTATCCACAAAGATACAAGCAAAGCAAATTTTATATCATTTTTTGTTAAAAGAAAGTACAATTTTTAAGCAAAACACAGCAGAAACAACTCTTTATGCTATTTCCATTCTTACAGCCAAGTACTGGAAAGCTTAGCCACAGTAGTTCCTATCTAACTAACCTTCCCTTTTGAAATAACAAGATGGCAAAGCTAAGTTCTGTCAAGACTAGACAGCAGCCAGAGTTTACTGCAATAATTTGCTGCAAATCATCCATCTGAATTGAAGCATCCTCCAGAAAAGCAGGCATCTCCTAAATAATTAAACCTTTTTTATCCAGAACTGAAACCATTAGAGAAAACAAGTGCTTCTTCAAACCATCTGATTCTATGAAGGCTAAAGTTTTACTGCTGCTGTCCCTTCTGAAAAATAAATTTATTTTCTCTCATGTTAATAATATAAGAACATGATAAAAATAGCAAGATTATATATATGACTCTTGAGATACCACAATATTTGTACAGCTTAAATATTTCTAGAAAGTTCTGTCTTACCTGTCCTGAATGTTCTTCCTGACAATAAGGAAGTAAGATTTGATAAGTCGTTCAATTACTTCACAATCTCGTTGCTCACGGGCAGAAAGTTTGCGTGCAACAGGTACAGGCTATGTAAAAAAAATAAACCCCTTAATTTACCAACTCTGCTCATTTGCATGTGTAAGTAAAATTCAAACTGTGGAAACTAAAATAAACTACTGCTCTTTTAGTCTGATAGTTTTGACAGATGTAACCTGTCTTGCAACAAACCTCTAATTCTTCAGAAATAAATTTGGAGACATATCAAAATCCAGATCTGTGAGACAAAGGTCAGAGAGCACCACTACTACATTTTTTTTAGAGCTCACTAAAGGCACTAAGCTCCAAACACAGGTATCTCCATCTATTTTGAATTTAAGTGGGTTTTAATTGATTCTTTTCCTCTAATACAAAAATTGAACTTCAGCAAAGAAGGAGCAGATTTGTTTCTGTAGCAGAACAATCTATACAAGGAGTCCACTTGCACAAGAATTTGTGAAAGGAAGCCAGTTATCCCAATCATAGGCTGGGATATGCAGGGATATGCCCTGGGATGGGCAGGGGAGAGAGATGGAGGACTGAGCAAGGAGGAAAGCAGAAGAGACTGGCTAGAGATCGCTGCTGCTATGATGGGAACTATTTTACAAAGATATCCCATATTAGTAGCAAAGTTACAAGATCTGGAATTCAGATGTTTTCTTTCCTGAGCCTGAACTACAAAGAACAGGTATTTGTCTTTCATGACTCACCACATCTAACAGGTTTACAGCATGTCCTTTCTGCGGACTAGCAGGTAGGGCTGCAGCTGGCTTGGATTTTTCCTCTGCTGATACCTCTTCTGCTTTTGAGGGTTTCAGCATTCCTCTCCAGTTGCCTGTCCCAGA